>NC_056600.1:19616028-19616114 GCF_018340385.1 Cyprinus carpio | reverse complement strand
CTCAGTTAAAACCATCTTTTTTCTTTTGTATAGACAGCATAAGGCTTTGATCTTGAGTTGAATCACTTAAAATCTGAAGGTCTATT
>NC_056600.1:19610678-19610770 GCF_018340385.1 Cyprinus carpio | reverse complement strand
CATATCAGGAAAAAATTCAAGTGACCTAGAGGGCGCCTGCCCGTCCTGCATGCGCATTAATAATTGCACAAACACTTGAATATGAATAATAG
>NC_056600.1:19610444-19610579 GCF_018340385.1 Cyprinus carpio | reverse complement strand
GATAAAACAAATAAGAATAAATGCTGCGCGTGCACTCAGCATGACTCACGCCGCGCAAATCTTTCAAGCAGACAAATTTACACACCTGCATTTAAATGCGGCTGCAATTTTATTTTTTATTTTATTTATTTTTTA
>NC_056600.1:19610070-19610144 GCF_018340385.1 Cyprinus carpio | reverse complement strand
TAAATTAAAATATAGGCCTAATATATGAGAATATTGATATTTTGCATATAAATCCATGTAGCCAAGCTCACTAG
>NC_056600.1:19609459-19609712 GCF_018340385.1 Cyprinus carpio | reverse complement strand
CTACTGTACATCGGTCAAAAGCTGCAAATGCACTTTGCAGACGCCGCGGTGGCGGTACGAGCGGCGGTAGAAACAACGTTTTGAATGTCCACCTACTGTACATGGAATCTTATTGGTTGATGGGCATTTCGGCTCTTTTTCATGAGCCGGCTCGTTTGACTCAGCTCACTGAAAAGAGACGGCTCTTTTGGCTCACAAACGTCTCTTTAAAAAACAATAATGTTTTGACTATGATAGGTGTGGAAACAATTCT
>NC_056600.1:19609322-19609388 GCF_018340385.1 Cyprinus carpio | reverse complement strand
CATACTCACAATGTCTCACAATTTCTTTAAAAATGCATTGATTTGTTATGAAAAAAGAATACTGTC
>NC_056600.1:19597571-19608887 GCF_018340385.1 Cyprinus carpio | reverse complement strand
ATAAAATAAAATGCATCCATTATTTCATTATAACATAATGATTTATGTAATATCGCGAGCCAGCTCTAAATTAGTTCACCTACAAGAGCCGGCTCTTAGAGTAAACTCCGATTGTGACGACCATCATGGAATAAGTTCGCTGAAGTTCAATCCAAGGCGGTGAGATGGATCCGCCGAGATCGGCGATCTCAGGTAAACAGTTTTATTTGTTTTTATGTTAAATATGTCAAATGTATCTTAGAAATGTCTGGGAAGGCGATTGGATTATTTTACATATAAATGACCTAGACTGTCAACCACATTGTTCACACTACGTTACATGCCCATTGAAGGTTAGATTTTTTAGATAAAATAAAAAATAAATAAATGACACATACAAAAATAAACAGTGCGTGATTGATTATAACACTCAACAGTAATCCAAGGCCATAAAGAAAAATCCATTGCAGATGACACTTTTCATTAATTTCACATCACTTCATTAAGTGACAGCCATAGATAATATAATTTTACTGGGGACATTTTTGCCCCCTTATCTTATTCCCTCTAAATATTTGTTCAGATTTGAATTTAGCAGTTGATCTAGCTCATTACTTAATGTTTAATCACTGGTGTGATTGCAAGAGACAATGTGTTAATTATCAGATGTAAAATATTATTTTTGCCTTTTGGAATCAGCTTTTAAATATATTTGGCTAAAAAATCTAACCTTCAATGGGCATGGCACATAGTGTGAACAATGTGGTTGACAGTCTAGGTAATTTATATGTAAAATAATCCAATCGCCCTTTTCTCAGACATTTCTAAGATACATTTGACATATTTAACATCAAAACAAATAAAACTGGTTACCTGAGATCGTCGATTCGGCGGATCCATCTCGGCTCATCTTGATTGAACTTCAGTGAACTTATTCCATGTGTTCCATGTACGGTTCAATATCAACCAATAAGATTCCATGTACGATGTCGCGTTGAAGCCTATTTCTGATTGGTTGTTGCCGCTTTGACAGCGTTTATGCCAAGAGCAAAGAGAAAGAATTAGAAGAGAAGAGTACTTGGCCATGCGCGAAAGCACGGGACACAGTCTAAGCACATAGTGAAGCGGAGAGATTCGCGATTGCACTGAACACGTTTAAAGTGCAGGCATACTCTCTGAGCGAGCCCAGAGAAAATTCTTACAAGAGCAACGTGTATCTGAGAGCACGCGCCCAGTTCCCTAGCGCGTGTAGAGAGATTCGTGCTCCGCACATTATATTCCGCGCGTGAGCAGAGAGATTCACGCTCGGGCACATTATATCCCGCACGCGAGCAGAGAGATTCGGGCTCGCACATAAAAATAATCAAAACACACCCAACAATAACCCTCTCTATAAAATTGAAATAGAAACAAAACAAAACCAGAAGTGGCGGTAGTTTGTATGTCAAAATATAGTTGCCATCATCTAAGGTCTTTTTGAGTATTGGCATCATCTGAAGTCCTCACAAGTCCTGGTGCTGTGCAGATTCTAATAACCCTGGGATGGACATTTGGAGAAACAGGAAGGCAAAGTGAGAAAGACTAGCATAGCTGCTGTTCATATTGTATTATTTCAGGCAACAAAAAAAAAAAATATCATGTGTAATTTTTACTATTTCATCAATGGAGTACAAGGTTATGACGTGTTTTGTGAATGCTTGGCTAAAAAGGAGGGTTTTTAATCTATTAGGTTTAAACTGAAAGAATTTTTCTAGATCCCTTAATAAACATATTATTTGTTGTCAGTATTTGGGGAAAAGATGGTCTCTATAGAATGAACTACATATGCCAGAGTATCATTTAATACATTTTAATAAAATTTAAGTGGGAGGAACATCATAACTGTAATTTACACAACCATTTAAGAGTTTGGGGTCTGTAAGATATTTTATGCCTTTAAAGGAAATTTCTTATGCTCACCACGGTTCAATTTATTGGATTAAATTACAGTAAAACAGTAACACTGTGAATATTACAATTAAATTACACAACTCTTTCTATGTGAATATTATGTTAAAATGTAATTTATTCCTGTGATCACTGTGATCAAAGCTGAATTTTCAGCATCATTACTTCAGTCTTCAGTGTCACATGGTCCTTCAGAAATCATTCTAATATGCTGATTTGCTGTTCAAGAAACATTTCTGACATTTCTGATATGTTGTCTGACAGGAGATTCGCTCCAACTCTGCTGGGGTGCAGCAGGCCATCAGCACTGAAGAATCTAGGAACAAAACAAGCAATCTGACACAGAGCTAACAATATATTTATAAAAAAAAAAGATTTAATAGAATGAAACACACTAGAGCAGAGGTGAATTCCAAAAAAAAAGAAGATAATATTAAATTTATACAAAAAAAAAAAGGTAACAGATTTTATATTTTAGGTTTACTTGTTCATTTAATATTGCTCATATGGTGCCACTCGCAACAGGATGTCAAAACCTTCTTAAAATAACTGAAATAAATAAAAAATGTGTATTTTCCCAAAAGATAATAACAGATTCATGGTGATATAAGCGAAATGTTGTGAAAATATGTGAAAAATGCATACCCTAAAGAGAGCAGCACGGAAAATGGAGCACAGCTGGAGGAAAACAAAACTAGAGGTATTTCGTATTGCTTGGTGGTAAAGTTCACTATCCTACAGAAAAGCATTAAAAACTGCTAGATCTGATTATTTTTCCTCTCTTTTAGAAGAAAACAAACATAACCCCAGGTATTTATTCAATACAGAGGCTAAATTAACGAAAAATAAAGCATTAACAGGTGTTGACATTTCCCAACAGCACAGCATTAATGACTTTATGAACTACTTTACTTCCCAGATCGATACTATTAGAGATAAAATTGTAACCATGCAGCCGTCAGCTACAGTATCGCATCAGACAGTGCACTATAGATCCCCTAAGGAACAAATCCGATTACAGACCGATCTCGAATCTTCCTTTTCTGTCCAAGATACTAGAAAAGGTAGTATCCTCACAATTTTATTCATTCTTAGAGAAAAATGGTATCTGTGAGGATTTCCAGTCAGGATTTAGACTGTATCATAGTACTGAGACTGCTCTCCTTAGAGTTACAAATGACCAGTTCTTATCATCTGAACCGTGGTTGTATCTCTCTATCAGTGCTATTAGATCTTAGTTCTGCGTTCGACACTACTGACCACAACATTCTCTTGAACAGACTAGAAAACTTTTTTGGCATTTGTGGAAGTGCATTAGCATGGTTTAAATCGTACTTATATGACCGCCATCAATTCATTGCAGTGAATGAAGATGTATCATATCGATCACAAGTGCAGTATGGAGTACCTCAAGGCTCAGTACTAGGACCATTACTTTTCATGGTTTACAGGTGTTAATTAAAGGACCTAAAAACTCTGCATTTAATAACCTAGAATGCTTTTTAAGACTTGATGGCTGCTCTGTCAATTCTTTGTCAGCAGTTAGCAACCTAGGTGTGCTATTTGATAGCAATCTTTCCTTTGAAAGCCACATTTCTAGAATTTGAAAAACTGCATTCTTCCATCTCAAAAATATATCTAAATTACGACCTATGAGTAGTTGATAACCGCCAGCAAACGTCATAATTGATTGATGAGTTTGACCTTTGACATATTAATTATGTCCAGACGTGCCCTTTGACATTATAAAAATTTCCATATGCGGAACCCGGCGTGCGTGAAATCCATCCGTCAACCTTTGAGCTCCGGGGGCTGAAATGTGTTGTTTGTTCAGTGACCAAGTAATGAATGAGATCCCTGAAGAATGTGTTTGTAGATCTTATACACATTCTCATATCCGAACTCTTCTGCGGACGCGTCTGTGTGTGTGGTACGTGACCGAGGTATCAGGTTGCGTTCTGTAATGCCCACGTGCGCGCTCTCTCTCTCTCTGTCTCTCCCACTCTCTCTCTCTGTATGGAGGCTGTGATAAAAACAAGGACGTGTTGATGAAGAATATACAGAATAAACAATTTTAACAGATTGTGAGATCATATGTGTGTGTGTGTCTCTGTGTGTGTGTTTGCATTTAATATGACTGCGATATAAAAAAGATTCTCAACATATTAATAAACTGAGAATAAATCAATAAAAATATTAACTCCACATACATTATGGGTGCTGTGACAAAAACAAGGACGTGTTGAAGAATAAACAGAATAAATAATTTTAACAGATCATGAGATCACGTGTGTGTGTGTGTGTGTTTGCATTTAATATGACCAAGGTATAAAAAGAATCTCAACCTATTAATAAACTGAGAATAAATCAATAAAAAAATATAAATTCCCCTTACATTATTTTTGCGAGAGAAAGCCTTTCTCGCACAGGCGTCACGATTCTTCAAATGGGAGGTTTACAAAAATCTGCTGTTTAAACTTCCTGCGTTTCTGCATGAATATTTCTCATTAATCATGGGTATGCTACTATATTTCTCTGATAGTTTCTCTGTCTTAGTTAAAACGATGACGGTTAATAATCAAATTTGAGACTTTTATACTATATGTTTAACCCTCATGTGGTGTTCAACACCCTAACACCATATGGTGTTCCCGGTCAAAAAATAGCCGGCCCATGAAAAAAAACTTATAAATCCTCATTATACATATTCACCAATCTTAGTTCAATCTTTTTTGTCTACATGTTCTCTTTCAATTAGGACTGGTTTTTATATTTTGATTTGCATCTGAATAATCATAGGCCTCATTTATTTGAGAGTAGGCATTTCATTTTTTGAGTAATTTTTAAAAAAAAATGTAATAATTTTGGAAATATTAAATAAAATCTGAAGAAAATTGGTATTGTTGATCACACTAGTCTACTCTAATGTTTCACCAGGAATTTTGTTTTGAAACTTTTGTTTTGTAAAAATATGGCACATAGTCACACTAGGTGTTCCTGTCAAAAATGAGCGGCCTATAAAAAATAGCTTATAAATCACTCATTATACCATATTTTCACCCAATCTTGGATTCAATCTTTTTGTCAACTTGTTTTCTTTCAATTAGGACTGGTTTTGCTATTTAATTGTAGGAGTCATTTATTCGAGCTTATGCACCTCAGTTTTTGAGTGAAAAAAGCATTATTTTTTAATAATTTTGTCAATATTGTGAAAAAGGTGAAAAAAAGTTTCACTGTTGATCACACTAGCCTACTTTAATGTTTAACCAGGAAATTTTTTTTGAAATGCTTTTATTTTGTACAAAATGGCACAAAGTCACACTTGTGATGTTCCCGGTCAAAAATGGATGGAAATTATGAACTAACCAAAATAAGAAACTGTGACGGTCTCTGTGTGAACTCATGCAAGTGACTAACAAAAGCATTTTTAAGGTAACTTGCAATTGGTCTAGATTTTGTGCCACTTATGCACATGACTGACAACAGTATAATGTATGTGCCTTGCAAATGTGCGCTCTGCATTTGAAACAGACAGTACCTGTTTTCACATCTTTTGGGGCACACAAAGTGCATCTCTTTCGTTTCTCTCCTCTGCCTGTGCCAGCTGAAGGACCTGGTTCTGGTGTTTGTATGTCTCTCACCAATGTAGCAGAGGGCAGTGCTCTGGGTATATTTTGGCGCCTCTGTATCAGGGGGGTCACCATGGATTTCCCCAGCTCTTCTAGGAACAGCCTCCTCCTGAAGGTTTTCCCCTCTTTCCACCCTGGATTCACCTCCATCCATGCTACAAACGCATTGTAGGCTGAGACATCGAGGATGTTAAAAAACAACACCATGGGCCATCGTAGTGTTTTTCTCTTGCAGGAGTATAAAAAGCAGTAACCTTAAAAAAAAACACACACACACACACATACACAACACAATAATTATAATGTTACCATATTAGAGAATTGTAATATTACAATATAAAACAATTAGGTAATAAAAAAAAAATAAAAAATAGCATACCTTATCAAGGTTATCAACTCCCCCTTTGTTTTCGTTGTAGTACAGGATGGCTTCTGGTTTCCTGTCCTCCCTGGTACTCACACGGGCATCTTTGTGCAGAGAGCGACATCAGTAGACATTTTTCCTTTCTTTCGGCAGTATGACACAAGTGCATGTGTACGGTGAAGGCTTAACTTGATGGAAAGCGTTATCCCCTGTCTATGTTAGTCATTAGTGCAGCAGGAAGCTCAGTCTTGTTCCTTCTGATTGTCCTCCCACCATGGTGTTTTTTTCAAGTAGTAGCTCTTGCCAAGATTATAGGAAGTGTAAAATGGATCATATACACTGTATGTCCTGCAGACCTTCTGTCATTTCTATGACAACTCTCTGGCCCTGGTTTTTTTCTGGAACACTACTTGACGATTTTCCGCATAGACCTGCATATTCCATGCATAGCTGCTTTGGAGTCACATGCTGTCCAAAGCTTTATCCCGTATTTGGCAGGTTTGTTTGGGATATATTGTTTGAATCTGCACCTCCCTCTGAAAGCAACTAAGCGCTCATCCACTGTAACTGCTGGACCTGGGTTGTAGATGAGTGGCAGCCTCTCCACCCACTTGTCCCAGAGCTCTCGAATTGGAGCAAGCTTGTCATTTTGATGGCGTTGATGTCTTGTCTCTCTATTGTCAAATCGAATTACCCGTGACAACACGTGAAAATGTCTGTTGTGACATTGTGGCGCGGAAAATTGCCCGACCTGTGTCTGCATCCCATAAACTGTCGGTGGATTCATTTCGGGATCTGTAGACCCCAGCCAGAATCAAGAGACCCATATATGCCTGGATGTCTGTTGAATCAACCGTCTTCCACTTGTCTTTGAAGACTCTTCTCCCCTCTAAATTAGTCATGGATAAGACTATGTTTTCGATTGGCTCCATCACAAACAAGTTGAAGCATGATTGTATGTCATCAATTCGGGATATGGCATATCTTGTTAGCCCTGGCTTCATCTTCATGACATTTTCAGAAGAAAACCTGCCTCATAGGTGGGGATGAGGCTTAGGACGAGACTGGTCTTTGGGGCCAGAATGAAGCGAGCAGCCTCAGCTGGACCCTCATCACTGGAAGACAGCTCCTCATCAGTTGTTTCAAGCTCCGTAGCCGATTCAGTGGTGGCTTACTCCTTCCATAAACATCTTCACAAAACAGCTTCACTGCAAGATGGCATCCTGCATTTCCTCCTCCTCAACTAGTTTCTGCGGGTCAAAAAATCTGCTGAATAACATCATGTGCAGGAAGCTGCTTTGCCATTGTGCTGCCACAAATGACTGACAAACAAAGTGCTGTGCGGCATTTATATATGTCTGTCTTCCTCGCATGATGATAATATTTGTAAATATTGTCTGAGTTCTTGGTGAAGAACCTCACGGTTCAAGAGCAGAATATCATAATAATATTTTTGTCTGGAAGCTGTGATGGAAACAAGAACATGAAAGACAGATTCTTTTTGAAGCCAGATCACTACAGTCACGGGCAGTTTTGTTTGTGTGTGTGGTGTATGTGTGTTTGGGGTAATGTCAGTTTTTGGATAAATGTATATTATATGCAGGTTAGGGTAGGGATCCAATTTCTCTCTGTGGAAAAGAATGCGTGTAATACTCAAAAAAGTTTGTGTGTTTTTAACGTGTTTGTGTCTGGGTAGCATTTGTATAAATGTATCGATACATGCACATGTCAATGCTTTGATGTTTGCAAGCATATGGCATGAAATAATGAACATGCTCCTGAAAACTAAATTATGTTATTTTTCAGTCTCTCCATTCACTTTCAATGGTCTCGACCATTGTGACCATTTTGACCATGCCTACTCAGATAAATGGGGCCCACGATTAATCAGATGCAAACAGAAATATAAAACCAGTCATAATTGAAAGAACAAGTTGACAAAAAGATTAAGATCAAGATTGGGTAGCGAAAATATGGTACATAATAGTGATTTATAAGCTATTTTTTATAGGCGTTTTGACCGGAAACACCACAAGTGTAACAAGGTAACAAAACACAAAAAGTAAGAAAATTTCAAAAAAATTGATTTAGTTATACCCTTGGGGAACAAAGTCACTAAGTTTCAGTCCAATACTGATGCTAGTATTTTGGGAAAAATAAAATCTTCTCCTGGTCAAATTGGCCGAACACCACATGAGGTTAAGGCAATGTGCTGTTTAGTCCAGGAGAATGTTTCTATCACAAAAAAACAAATTAGGACCCGATATGGCTTCTTTTTTTTGGCGAACAAAGGGAACGCCTTTGATGTTTTCAGCTGCAGGCGAGGTGCTATACCATAGAGCTCGGATGCACCATCTAATTGGTTATTTATAAGGTGGCATCCCTTCATGAGAATCAGATATTATTGGTTTGAAGTATAAATATTCAATATGAAAACAAATATTTTGTTGATTATTCTCGCTACCTTTAATGTGTTATTTTATCCTTATAATCTAAAAGTTTATCAAACCATTATTTATAAAAGAAGAAGTGTATGACCGAGTCTGAAGGACGGCCTCCTAGGTGCGATAAAACTAGACATGCTCCACCAGCTCGTTTAAAAAGTTGCGCAGGGTCTTTGATTATTCACATTCTCTTCGTGGTTTTGAACAGCTCTCTTTTTTCTGCGAACAATATGGAACGCCATGGTAAGCTGAATATATATTTAAAAAACAGCAATACTATGCTTTTAATTTCCAGGATTAAATAGGTGATTAGCCGTTTTTCAATTGCGGCGGCGTTAACGTGGTGCCACGAGTTAACTGTATTATTTTGGCTTAGTAATGCTATCTATCCATTGAACGTTTTAAATATCTACATAAGAAAATTATCTTGTGTTTATTTATAGAGAATGTACACCTAATTGAGGAGCAAGTCTCACAAAATGGACAAGACTATAACTATGTCATGAATTTGTACAGCAACGATTATATTAAAAATGATAAAATGGTGTCGCTCTTTGTGAAAAGACTAAGATCTAATGCTTGTAATGAAAAAATGTTTCTGTGTATTCAGTGTGTGCAAACGTGTAATGCTTCTATGTCGCATGATTGAATTATCCATTATATGTGATTTATTATAAATAAAAACACCTAAAACCGACTTCTGTTTTACTGTCTTTTATTTAAAAAATATTAAAACAGTAGGTATGCATAGTATTTTCACAGAGACATACATTTGAAGAAAATACGTCGTTAAAATTCTAGCCATTGTCTTCGATCGAGAGATGGTGATTTGAACATGGGTCAATCCATCCTCGGAGCCGTAGTATGTGAAATTCTCTTTTTGACTGACTTTTTAGAAGGTCGTGCATCCCCCCACACTTGATATTCATATTTTGTCTGCATATTTTGTCGTTTTACAAAATTAGGTTCGTTAACTATTGGATGGACCACTGATCACGCATGAGAACGGATGGATAAGTCTAAAGTCAAACTCAGAAGCGTCCCGAACCCCTCTATGCGTCATATAATCAGTAGCCAACACCATATTGAATATCATATTGCTTATTATATTGAACCTTTTGGCACCACTTTGAACCTTTTCTCAACTGAGAAAGTGTGCAGTGTGAGGTGCTTTTTATCTCTCACAATGTTTTCAGTGTGAGCCAGGTTGTATAGTGTATTGTCGAGACATCGCTACATAGCCATTAACCAGACCAATCAGGGAGTCTAAGCGGATAGCTTGGGAATTTCTAGTGCCCAGTTATACCTTAGCCTTCGGCACACTTTTCTTTCGGCAGTACGGGATGGAAGTTAGCGGGCACTTCCGACGGCTAGAACAGAACTCTCGTGATGTAATCGCTTTCAGCCCCCCTATTTCCCATCCGTCAGCTTCACCCAAATGATCCCCAGAGGTGAGGCATCCGTCACTGACCCTAGAAACAAAATGATGCTGTCGGTAATTATAATACCGGTTGCCAAGTTTGTCCATCATCAGGTCGCATAGCCCAGTCGGGCGAGCAGTCAGAATGCGCTTATAAACACATTAATGTTGTGCGCCTGACCTTAACATCCCCTTTTTAAGGGGACGATGTTGCACAAGCTGACATCGCCTGGAGACGAATGTGAAATATTTTAGGGTATGGGTTTTACCAAAAACGATACTGGTGAATTCTTCAGGGTCTTTCACAAGGATGGTTTGTGCTAAATCCTCTCTCATAGATAATCTCCCCCATAAACTATTAAGCAGTAGGTTGACCTCTGAGCGGGGTTGTGACTTTCAGTCTTTTAGAGTCTAGTTGGTCCCTCTTTTTCATAATATTCGTTGATGTAAGACACTTTGTCTGCATCCGTGATCACGTTGGATGGATAGCCGGATGCTTGCTGTTTCAAATGCAGAAACTTTTTTACATAATCGCAAAACAGCGTATCCGTCCTTTGCAGGAAATTTCAAGCCTCGCTATCGACCTTGGCCACAATGTAGCCCTTCTCGATTGCTTTTAAAAGTTCGATACTGACCCAACTTACCTGAGAGAGCCCTCTCCTCATCCTTGTGGTTACAGCTTGATGTCTGGTTTTTCAGTCTGAGCGCAGGTCACAGCATAAAGGGAACATAGGTTTTCCACTGCATCAGTAAGGCAGCAGGGGGGTGGGTGTAATAATTTGTGCAAGGGGTACACGGTAAGCTGGTAAAATCAATAATAATTTTCAATCGGTTCAAAATCGTTATAAATGATTAGGGTGGGTGACCGATCGGATAACTTTTCCTAGCTTGACAGAAGGGGTATAAGCTGGTAAAATCAATGTAACTTATTTTTCCCCTTCGGCCGTTGCTTTGTGCATCGTTTTAGGCTAAGTCTGCTCATTTTATTCATTCACACTCCCAACAGGGTCTCCCACCGCCTATATCGCTTTTGCAGAATTCCGGGATTGTTCACCGCCGAAAGGTGATAGCTAAAACAAAATTAGCAACGCAAGTCCCCGCCGTTGGGCTGTATGTGCCAGTAGGTGGACATCCAAAACGCTGTTTACCGGGCCGGCTGCGCATCACGCGCATCTGCAAAGTGCGCATTTGCAGCTTTTGACCGCTGAGTGGCGCTTTTAATTCTGGCTAAAAGCAAACAAGCATCAAAGCACATTTTTCACAAATAGACGCACAGCTTTGCCTCGCCGATGTGTTACATTTGACGCCAGCCCAGGGAAATGAAAGAAAACACTATAGTTAAATATTTAATATTCACATGAAAGTTTGTTATGAAGTTATGTGCATTTTTGTGAACGAATTCAAGCAGGATAAATAAGTCAATCCTGTGCCTGAGCCTGTGCTTATATTTTCTCTCTGCTGGCTAAAGTATTACATACCATTTTAGATTTGACACATTTAATAGTGCAGTATTATAGCAATACGTAACTGAAC
>NC_056600.1:19595472-19597438 GCF_018340385.1 Cyprinus carpio | reverse complement strand
GTTCTGTGCTTATTTCTCTAAGCCAGCATTACACCATATTTTTAGATTTTGACACATTTGGTGTGCTAGTATTATTTATATAATATAAATTATGTAAGAGTATATTCAAAATAAATTATTATGGTGTTTTAGCAAAATTATTAATGCGAGGACAGGAGGTTTCCTCTAGATCATCACTCAGCTCTTTTCCATACGGATTTAACTTAAAATTGTGGTGTCTCACATACAGGGCCACATACCTAGGTACAGAAAAGCTTGAAATGTTCTTCAAACTAATCAATTCAGAACTAAAGCATTATGTAATCTGTGAAGGTTGTATTTCTCTTTAAAGGTAGTCCATGTGGATAAAGTCAGTACTGTGAATTTCTATCTTGTACGACAAAAAACATTTGTTTATTAATAAATAATTAAAATGTCTCCCTTTTTACAATTATTGGGCTACTTCTGCCTGTGCTTTGTGGCAAACTTAATGCATGTGCTTGAGCGCAGAATATATTAAGGATCATTTTGGATTATAGATGTAAATTTAATATAAACCCCTGATTAGTTGAATAATGACAAATGAAGGACTAGTAACTAGAAAAATCTTACGTGGGGGGCAGACCTATTAAATACCCTCTAGACATCTCTGTTAAAGCTTTTAAAGCATTTTATACATTAAAATTTGTTACTGTGGGTTAACAGTAATGATAATTATTATATACCAGGAACAGAGTCTAGTTTCCAATTCAGTTTAATAAATATCCAGGGTTTTTTTTTTATTTAATTTATTTTCATTGCATCTGGAAATGACTTTGTGCATTCACATTCGCCGCCGCACGCTCGAAAGCCTTGCCTCATACAAGGTTCAGCCAGATCGATTTCAAAATGTTTGATATAAAGGTTGATGTCCCATTTTATACAGAAATGTCTATTTAAAAAAAATCGAATTATATTGTTAGTCTAAATGAACTTGTTAACAATATAATTAGAACGATTTTAACATGCACTGCGACATTTTTACCTTTTAACCTTATAAACCCTGAGATTTTAAAAAGTCAGTTTATCAGTATTGAAGTTCAAGTTTTTAGAAAAAGGTTTTAAATGCTTAGAAATTATTTCTATGAATTAATAATATGTTATCAGGTTTTAATTCGCTTAGAATTATTTCTCTATGAATTAATAATATCATATCAGGTTATCATTGTTTAAATTCTTGCTATGAATTAAGAATATGTTATCATGTTTATTCTTCTAGATAATAAGTGTTTATTCTTTAAGAAAATAAGGAAAAAATAGGGACTACAAAAAAAATTATCAAGTAGTTTACTCTTAAAAACATTTAAAAAATTAAAAATTTCATAAAATTCAAAAAAAAAAAAAAAAAAAAAAAATAAAAAAAAAAAAATAATGTCATTAAAAGTGCCATGTTAGTGGTGGCCATTATAAATTGTGACTTTAAGGTTAGTGATTTAGGAGGTGAAAATGCTGTGGAATTACAAAATGGTATGGGATTGTAAAGCATAACAACTGAAGGTCTGGCCAAGCGTTGGCAATAAAGCATTTTTTTTTTTAAACAATGGCGCAAAAGTTTTGAACTAAAATATTATTTCAACCATATAGCCTGTGAATAAACAAAAAACATACTTTTCAATGAAAGAACACTGAGAGAGTGTAGGTTGCTTCTGGTGTTTGGATTTGTACTTCAATATAATGAGGTCCAAGTTTAGGAATAGCCAACACGGTTTTCTCTCTCTCTCTCTCTCTCCCTCTCTCTCTCCATTTTAACTCTCTATTTAACAGCCTTAACTTACAATGAAATACATCTTCCTTCAGGTAGACTGAATGTTTTTCTGTCTTGCTAAATGTTGGGCTCGTGATCAGTAAGTTGTATTCGCTCAGACTGATTTAGTTAAATCAAAACTTGCGGACTTTGAAGCTGAGTCAGTTAGCACGAGTCTTGCGTGCTGTGAAGCGGGAGCAGCAG
>NC_056600.1:19586615-19595146 GCF_018340385.1 Cyprinus carpio | reverse complement strand
ATTTAGCTAAATCGTGCAGGTTTAATTTATTCGTTTCTTGAGGCACTTTGCCTTGCGAGAACTCAAGCAGCATTTTTACACGAAAGGTAGGCATGATAACGCTGTGACCAATTTCGCCAGAAGCGGCTGGCGGTAAGCTACGATGGCGCGGCCGGTGACCGCGACAATTTGGCATTTAAAACGGCAGAAGCGAACTCCAGCTACGGCCAAACTGACTTTGAGGAGACTGCCAAGGATGAAAGGCGAAAATGCAGTGCATGTTAGAAAGCCAACTTTAAACAGGCTTTGTGTTGGCTGTATGAGGTAGAACTGGCACAGCTGCTAATTCGGTTTTTTTTTGATGAGGCAGTTCACTAAGCCAAAAATCAAAACATTTTTAAAATAGATACTTTGGCGCACAGCACTTGCCCTGGATGGCCGTTAGCTGTATGCCTGGACCTCTGTTCTAAGTATATAATAATTCATAATTACTGGTTAACCCACAGTAGTAAAATTTTAACCGATTAATCGCCTATTTTCGTTTGCTGCATTTTTTATTTATTTATTTATTTATTTTTAAACAGGCTAAAAATAAATTAAGTTTGTGAGAGGAAAAAAATATATATATAAGTATGTATGTATAAGTTGCATTTTATTACATTCAAAATAATATAAGGCTGGCCTAATAATGTTATAATGTTCCAACAGGATATTTTTATGTTCCCTTCACTTTACTTACAACAAATCCTTTAACATTTAACAACATTCATCAGAAAAGAACAAGAATTAAAAATATTTAATTCTAATGAATAAATAAAATTGGCAGTATATAATAATATAGGCTTAGCTATAAACAACCCAAAAAAAATAAATGAAGTAATAATTTAAAAGCGAACCCATAGGTAAGGTTGGCTCTTCATTCGGGAGAAAATCCAAAACGTTTCCATATTGCGTGATGTTGCCTATTTCAAGCTTAACTATTATTCATTAGGTAAAATAGGCTTTGTAGTTCACCCCCGCAAAGTGTGTGTTTCAGTATCAACGGAAAAAAAATAAATAAAAAAATAAGATCATAATTAGGGCAAAAATATGCCTAAAGTGGACCGCTGCTCGGCCTTGGGGCGATGGCAGAACGGTGAAGTCGGCTCCTGTTTTCGGGGCAATGAAGTGGCGCCGAGTATCAATCCCAGTGTCGATCATCACAGCTGAAAACAGAAAACATACTCCAATTTTTGGTCACAACACGAACAGTAAAGGCATAATTTCAAAAATGCAAAGTGTTTAGGGGCAGTTTGAAAAATCAAGAATAATAACGTAAAATTAATAATAATTATTGGCTAAATGCTGGACCCGTTTTCGCACTATTCGAATCTGCAAATGGAACCTGGAATTGATTTTTTTTAAATCTCAACGAATGAACCCGAAATGAAAACATTTAGCTTTATTATCACGGTATATATAGGCCTTATAGTTAATGACTGTTTAATAACAAGGACCAAGCATGAAAACCCGTTGGTGTAAGGCGATTTCTTTTAGATTGTTGGTTGATGACTAGACGGGTATCGCTAGGACACCAGAGCCGAACATGTTTGCGCAAATTAACGCCACGGTACATTTTTAATGTTTTTAAAGTGATGGTAACATGTGGTTATTAGAATACATGTTAATTGTTGTTTTAAACCTCCTACCAACCTCCTCCGTTTATCTGCGATCGATTTAACAATTACACTAGCAGTCTACATTCGCAATCGCGTCTCCTGGGCGCCAACTGGCGGTAGTGAAGCGCTATTCGGGCGAATGAATTTAAACACAGCGTACTGACTTGCAGTTAAAAACGCGTGCGAGGGCCCTGCGGGGGCGGGGGCGGGTCGGGGGGACGCGCAGCGGTTGCGTAACCCCGGGGGAGAAGCGTTGGGGGGTGTCTTACCCATTGTGGAGTCAGGAAATGTATCCCCCCGCTAGCATTAAATGTACCCCTTGGTCTGGAGTTCACAACAATCGCCTGGGTTGGGGGGGTTGCACACGTAAGGGAGCACATTTGTGGGGGGACGAGCGTGACGGGGGGGAGGGGCCTATAATTTTTGTACCGTCTGGTAGGCGAAGTTACACAGTTGGGGGGGGGCAATATTTTATAAGGCATCTCATAAGGGGGGTTCTCGCTTGTGCCGATGGCGCGGTGTGTCTTAATTGTGCATGTCCCGAACAGTGCTTCAATTACAAAGCGTAGACACAATTGGAACAGTGAACCGGATTTCTCTTATGTAGGTGTATTGGTAACCATCTACGGTCAAAACAATAAACGTTTACAAGACTTGTTTACACATGGTGATCTGGATTTTGAGTAACCTTTATATAGAGCAAAAATTGCACACATAGTTAGCACCTATGAAAGCCGTCAGATTCAGAATCATGTAGTAATTGTTCGTGCATGTAAATAAAGAAACAAACGGTTTTTAGGATGAATTGTCGGGGGGGGGGGGGGTGGGGGGGTGATTGTATTTTTGAACGTTTCTAAAGTTCATGCACCTGCGTTCTGTAAAATACGACGACAATTTGATGGTCTAGCAGATTTTCAAACTTAACTTAATCATGACAGATTGATCTTGTCTTGGTTTGAAAAGTCCTGTTTTATTGTGAACATGGACTGTCGCCCACTACTTTCTAATAAGTTCCGCTCTTGGGTAGTTGTGGCTTCGAGAAAATGGGCTAGACAGATAGAAGGCCACAATTTATTATCCTCATTTATAGTGTGAATAAACTCAGACTTTTTCCATTTAATTTAATCACCTGTTGACCATATGGTATGTCTGTGAGTTTCTACACCGCCCTCTGACCCCACCCTCCTCCATATCTGTCCTATGGCTACATTGACTTCGATCTTGATAGAGTATTTTGTAGTTTCCAACCAAGACGATGAACTACATCGACCGACCACACAACACCGCGATGTTCCGAAAAGCTGGGTCCTTTTTGTATTTGTCGGCGAACAAAGTTTAGCAAGAGCATCTATAGTTATCAGGTCTCTTTCAACCACCAGAGCATTTTGAGTGACCAATCCGATTGAACTGTAAACGGTGTGTGACCCTCATCGGACGTAAGGCTTTGGGGTGCCGGGTTGAGGCGTATATTTGAGCCTCAAAGATACATTTTCCAAGACTTTCAGCCTTGTAAAGGCTTTGGCATTTCCTTCACGGGATAGCTGTTCATCGGTCGGGTTTCTAACAACTCACTGATAGAGCTTGTTGCACAGAAGTTGCTAAACTGTTCCACCCCGTTGGGCCACAGGTAAGCTCCGGTGAGTGTGGGTTCGGGGTCGATCATTAGAAATGTTTGAAAGTGTACAATCAAGTTTCAAGCTAAATGCCTGAATATCGTCAAGCACTTTTGGAAAGTATTCTCGTAGGGTCCGGATTTACGGACCAACTTTGTTGTGCTTTTTTCTTTGCTTTAGCAGGAGAGTCACTTTCTTTGAGGGGATATCAGGCAGACTGGGGATAATCAGCAAGAGGGGGGGCGATCTGGGTTGGCTAAAAGGAGGGGGTGGGCTCACAAGAATAAGATACATCTTGTCTGCTTCAGTGTTGAGAAGAGCAGATTGCTGTTTCCTATTTGCCCATTCAAAGCCGCCCGGATTTCAGTCAAAGTCTAGGCTTAGGGTATCTCCGACCCAGGTTAAGACGTAAGACGTAATAGGCATTTTTTGATGTTAAGGATGTTAGTTGTCACCCTGCAAACCCCCCAATTTACCTGAGACAGAGAATCAGTATATCTAAGTAGACAGACACCATCTTGGCCCAGAACTTCCTGTCAATCAACTATTGTCACACAGACAAGAAGCTGAGAATGGCTTGATTTGAGAAAGGGGTAATGATTTTACTAGATTAAAAAAAAAAAAAAAAACCCTGGGTGGATTTTTATCATTATAGGGTGGTTGTGTATACACACTGCAAACACACATTTATGTTCAAACAACATATAAAAGTGCATTTAGCATCCGATGACCCCTTTAAGGTGTGCTTGTTATACTGTAATTATACATATATAATACACATACATAAAACATGAGTTATGCATAACTATTTACAATAGTAATTACATGTAATATGTATAACAAGGACACCAACTGAAAGGAGTGAAATTATTTCCTTATGAAATTAATTCTTTGTGAAGCCAAACACTCAAGAACTCTTGAATTGCAAATGCCATGCCACAAAACAATGGGCTTTGATCTCCTCGTGAAGCCAAACACTCGGGAACTCTCGCAATGATTTGATCAGATAAGAAGATCTGGAAGAAAAACCATTTGCTCTTCAGTCTCTTCACCCATCCTTCCCCCTTGGGCACATGGAGTTGGGCACAACTCAAGTTGCTATGCTCACATAAAACGTTTACTATATCTTAAGGATTCATGATCATAAACTTTTCATGTTTGGTGTCATTTTAAAGGTCTTTGTGCAATTTGTAAATTGGTCTCAATTTCACAGTAGTCACTTGTATTATGAGAAATACTGAAAACTTTTGTAGTATTGTGTTCTGCTGGGGAGGATGTGTGTCCCCCTTTAGGGGTCTATGTCTATTTATCTGTCTGCAAGCAAGGTGTGACCCTGGGGCCACGAGAACCTAACACACCAAAAGGTCCTTATGTTTTTACAACTGACTTGAAGATGAGAGTATATAAGGGAAGTGACAAAACATTACTTTGGGGAATCTGTAGTCAGAAAAACCCCCATGCAGTGTGTGAGAATCTCTGGAGCTCTGCACCAGAACTCTCGCTGCTGTGTGTCTCTCTGCTGTCAGGTATGATTAAAAAATGTCATTGTGTTAAACACATTGTGCCTATAGAGCACACTGTATAGTTGTTTGTGCTACTACATCTGCACATTGGCTAGTTTAGTTTATTCTCTAAAACACCTGCATGCTTTGCTATTTATTTTAGACCATGTGCCTTAAATTAGGATAACTGTTACATGTGTGACTACAGTAGGTAGACAACCAAAATGGGTAATACCGCCACCGCAGGGCCGCGGTGTTAACTGCAAGTCAGTCGTGTGTTAAAATCATTCGCGAAACTGATTGCGAAATGAATGTAACTGTAAAATGAAAGGAAGACGTAAAACAACAATAACATTACAATATACATTATAACATCCTTAAAAGCCATTAAAAATAGGACAGTCTTAGGCTACAGTCTACAACATCAAAAAATTAAATAAGACCTTTACACAAACGCTCTTATGCTTAGTCATTACATATATAGGCATATATATTTATATATATAGGCCTATATATATATAATAGATTTTTTAAATCTATTAATCGCTCGCATATCTCCTACAACCTACAAATAAGGGCTAATAGAGGTTCTTTCTTTTATTATTTATTTATAGTATTTATTCTTTAAAATAATAAGGGACAGAATAAGGGACGATCCAAATATTTGTAATGTACAATAATATAGGCCTATATCTGCCTGCAGTTAAACAGTTATATTTGTTTTGATTCATCCATTTATGTAGGCTACAGTTATTCTAAAAATAAAAATAAAAATAAAAAATGTCATAAAAAAATGCCATCGGCCTGAATAAATTTTACCATTATAGAATTGTGGTAGTAATTTAGGAGGTGAAAATACAGTGAAATTACAAATGGCATGGGATTTTAAAGCATGACAACTGAAGGTCTATGAAACATTTCTATGATGCATTTTTTTAAACAATGGCACAAAGTTTTCAACTAAATATTACTATTTCAACCATATAGCCTGTGAATAAATAAATAAAATGCATATTTTCAGGGAAAGAACAATGAGAGTGTAGGTTGCTTCTGGTGTTTGGATTTGTACTTCAATATAATGAGATCCAAGTTTAAGAATAGCCTACACTAGGTTTTTTTTTTTTTTTTAATCTCTATTTAACAGCATTAGCTCAATGAAACATGTCTTCCTCCAGGTAGACTGAATGTTTTCATCCCTTGCTAAATGTTGGGCTCATGATCAGTAAGTTGTATTCGCTCAAACTGATTTTGTAAAATCAAACCTTGGACGGTGAAGCTGAGCAGCTGCAGAGGATTCCGCTTGGTCTTAAAGCCTTCCTCAAACGCCTTCCTTCACAAATAACAATGATTTTCGCAAAAATAATGATTAATTATCAATTGATAATTTTGTTCATATTATAATGGTCTAGTGAAAATAATAATATGGGCTGCAAGAAAATAATGAATACAAAGAGTAGGGCTGCTGTGCAGGCATGTTTCAACCCAGTAACATGACAACACACCGTCCCTCACAGCCAACAAACAGACCGAGTTCAGTTCAGCTGGAGGGGGTTGGGGTTTGGGGTAGTTCTATATAGCTTGTGGGGGTCGAGATAAAGGTGTGAATTTCTTGCTCTTTCATATGCACAGTGTCTTATGGGGGTTTCAAACTTGCAGAACAGGTTTTAGGACAACTTTAAGAAAGGTTTGATCCACTTCAAATTTTGACTACTGTATAGCACACATAAAAACAAAAACAAAAAAAAAAAAAGATGCAAACTGTTTTTGCATCCCCACTTAAAATCAATATTCATCTTACTTAATTTCAGAGGAAGTTGCCTTGACCACCCCCCCCCCCCAAAAAAAAAATGCAAACTGTTTTTGCATCCCCACTTAAAATAAATATTCAAATGACAAAGAAATTGTTCAAAACAAGTTTTAATATGATTCTTTATCATTTACCAGTCAAATTTATAACTGAGACAAGATGATTAATAAAAAGCAGTAGCTAATGTTATTACCTTAATGCTAAAAAGACCTTTATTTTATTTATTATTATTATTTTTTTTAATACTAGCCCATCATGCATCTAACCATCCACTCGGCGGATCGGCGTTAAGAGCTGTTCAAGATTAAAAACTGCCAGCTCCGCAGTGAGTCAGTATCATGGACGTAGGACAGAGCAAGTGTAAATCAATTTTCTAGTCTATATTTTCATCTTGTTATGCCGCTGGTTTAGGTTATGTATTTATTTTTATTTCTTATATCAATTATTTGTAAATATAGCAGACACTGTCTAACCATGTCTACACCGGACGGTCTTGTTCATTTGTCAATTAATGAAGCTCTTTTTTACATTGTGTGCATTTTGTTGATTACCGTGAAGACGTTTTATTAATTAGTCTACGTGAAGACGTTTTTAATAAGCCGTCCCCATTCCTTTAGAGTTTCCATTGATTTAGTTTAAAATCGTGCAGGTTTAATTTATTAATTTTCTTGTTTTAATTAGTGCCTAAAATAATGGGAGCGCAATTATACAGTGGACTTAAACGTTTTACTCAAAAAAGAGAAACAATAATGTTATAAAACACGGCAAGCCTAGCTCACTATGCTATTAACTTTTAATGCCTCCGATGCAAAGTAACCACATTTTCTTTTTAATAATATAACATAACGCCCGGTGAGGCAAAGCTGGCGTCTATTTAATGTGTGCTTTGATGTGCTTGTTTGAAAACTTGTGATTAAAAGCGCCCTCAGCGGTCAAAAAGCTGCAAATCGCATTTTTCCGACACCGTGGCGGTGAGTACGTCGCGGTGGTAGAATAGCGTTTTGGATGGCCACCTACTGTATGTTAAGTTGTTTGTTTCTCGCGTGGATTACTTGGCCGTTCTCCCATATGGCTACAGTGTCTATGTGCAGGAGCACAGGTTTATACCAGCGGTTACAGTGTGACTCACAATTACACTATCCTTTCTAAATTGGCTTCTAATTGTTCTTCGTGTATGTACTTGGCATGGCACAATTTTACCTGACTAATAAATGCAAATGTTATATTTTGATTTATTTTGGAACTCTCCTGAAATCGTTATGACTAATAAACTGCGAGGAAGCTTTTGTTACCGGAGAATCTATGCCCAGAGATATGTCAAACTGAAGGCTCTGGAATGTTAGGGAGCAGAAGGCACATCATGGGAGACCTTGATTTCTGTCAGTGCCGATGTTAGCAAGTTGTATGGGAAAAAGACTAAGTAGAGAATTACATTTTGGTCATATGAGCAAGCAGTAGGCAAAAGGCAAAATGGAGTATAAGTCAACCTACACCCTCTGACTAAAATCAGACTGGCAAATTTATGATCGAGACCGGGCGCTCTGTGGCTCAGTAAAAGCATATATTACTATTAGAACCTCTGCGAATGGTATAATTGAAAGTATAGTGAGTCTCGAGTCATAAAATATCTAAATTAATAAACAGTCGATATTTGTTATCAGCTTTTAATTAGAAACATTGCCTAAATTTAATGATCACGTGAAACTGGAGTCAGATTGAACACAGAGCTAGACTAAAATTCAAACTAAATCCTGATAAATTCAGAAGCGCAAGCAAAAGACCGAATACACATTAAACCTTTGACCAGTCCACTGGATTCCACTTCTTGGGCTGGCAGGTGGATTACCAACAGTAAGTGCAATGTACTCACCTAAGAAAGTACTGGATAATATAAGCAACTACATGGGTTAAAAGTTAGGTTTAGGGTAGGTTTTAGGTTAGTACCTAGTACCATTATCTATCTATTGATTTT
>NC_056600.1:19585300-19585537 GCF_018340385.1 Cyprinus carpio | reverse complement strand
ATTATGGAAAATAATGAACTTTTTCACAATATGCTAATTTTTTGAGAAGGACCTGTAGTACATCTATAGTTTATATTGAATAAATTAATTAAAGGGACCAGTTCTCACTATTAACTGGTTGTTTATTAGCATGCCTATTATTAAAATATTAGCTATTCATTAATACTTATAAATCACATATTCTACATGAACATACAGTAGGTGGCCAGCCAAAACATTGGTTCTACCGCCGCTCTT
>NC_056600.1:19584929-19584994 GCF_018340385.1 Cyprinus carpio | reverse complement strand
TAGTGTGCAGTATTATTTATATAATATGAATTATGTGTTATATTATTCAAAAGAAATTGTGGTTG
>NC_056600.1:19580324-19584763 GCF_018340385.1 Cyprinus carpio | reverse complement strand
TAATTGACACTTCATTGTGATTTAAATGGAGTCTACTTTACTTGTTTTCAGATTAATTTAAGTAAAGTAAAAATAAATAAATAAATGAAATAAATAAATTGCTTTAGCATGCATTGTAGATCATTTAGTATGAGGTTTGTTCTTTAAATATTCAGCTTACAAATGTCTCAGGAGTGCAAGATTTGCTCGGCGCCATGATGCTCTGACTCTCTGGAGTGTGTAATGTTGCAGCATGTATTCTCACTTTGATACAGTATCATTAATTGTGCATAATCTTGTTTGTTTTTTCGTTGGATATGCATGTAACAACTATAATATATTTAAGTGTTGGTAATGCATATGCAAAATGTGACATTATTTTTTTATTTATACTCAAGGTGTTGTGCGAAAATCATTAATGCGCTTCTTGATAGGGAGGCGGCCCTCCTCTCGATCACAGCGTGATTTTTTTACCTAATAAATGAAATTAACGAAATCTGGTTGTCCTCGAACCATACATGAGAAATAAATCTACGAAAGCTGAAATGTCTTTTTAAACGACCCATCATTCAACACGGGAACAGCAACATATTATGTAATCTGAGAAGGTTTCATTTCTCTCTAAAGCCGAGTCCATGTGGAGAGAGTCAGCACTGTGAATTGCATCTTGCATCCAAGAAAACATTTGTTTATTAATAAATAATTAAAATGTCTCCTTTTTCACAATTATTAGGCTACTTCTGCCTGTGCTTTGTGGCAAACTTAATGCATGTTCTTGAGCGCGGAATATATTAAGGCTCATTATGGATTATAGATGTAAATTTAATATAAACCTGCGATTAGTTGAATAATGACAAATGACCGACTAGTAACTATAAAAATCTTACGTGGGAGGCAGATCTATTAATTACCCTCTAGACATCTCTGTTAAAGTTTTTAAAGCATTTTATACGTGTTTGTATAAATTCTTCTTTCAGAATGGTCTGTAACGGAGAGATGCCTTAACAATGCTTTTCCCTCTGAAACACAAAAACGAAAATTTAAATAAAATTGATATTTTATGTTTCGAGAATGGCCAACCCTTCTCTGTAGATATTTCACTTCTGGTTTGTGCATTTTAAATCACATAAAGTCTACAAAATATAATGTCTCCCAAAACTCTGGTGTTTTTTTTGTCACCTATAAAACATGTTCATAGACGGATACTGATGTCTGGACTCTGTTTGGGATTCAGAAAAACTTAAAGAGATGGTTTAATATAGGCCTATTGTTTATGAATAGGCTACATTCTGTGAAAATTTATATTTCACACTCTAAAACAAAATAACTAAATAAAAACGGCCGACGCTCCACTCAGGGCTCGTAGTTCTGATTATTTATTTATTTTTATAGGCTTGAAATTATGAAATAACATGAACTTATCCACGGTTTAGCAAGTGCGGTTTGCAAGTGTTCTGGTATCATTGGAGGCGCGAGCGACTTTTTTTTTTTGATCTTATTAAGCATTGCCTTTGATGCGCGGAGGGAAAATTTATGTATGCATTGGCCCGGATGAGCTAGTATTAAAAAATAAATGAAATAAAGGGTATTTCCGCATTAAGGAACATAAGCCGTTAATGCCCTTTTTTAAAAAAATCTTAATTATCATCTTGTCTCAGTTATAACCATTGTGACTGCGATAAGTAACTACGATAATCAGACTTTACATTAAAACCTGTCTATGACACAATTTCTTGTTCTTTATTTGAATGCCATATATTTTTACGTATGGAAAACAAAAACAAAAAAAAAAAAAAAAAAAAAAACTTTAGTGCATTCCTAAATGTAAAACGGTTTTCTTTAGTTAGAAAAAACAATCCCCGGATTTTTTTTTTTTAAAAATATGCCTATCCCCCAAGCCCCTCTAATGCAAGAATTGTTGCATCTTTTTTTACTACTAAAACTATTAATAATTTATATACCTGATTTTAATTTGTAGAAAAGAAGGCACTTCCTCTGAAAGATGTAAACAACATAAGTGGATCCTTGAACGATTAATTGCGGCTATTACAGTTGTCAAACCCATGTTGAAGTGGGATAAAACCGTTCTTAAAGTCCTTGTCCTTAAAACCTCTTCTGCAAGTTTGATACCCCTCATAAAAGACACCTGTCCATATTGAAAGAGCAAGAAATTCACAACCTTATCTGACCCCCACAAGCCTATACTAGAACTACCCCCCGCCCACTCCCGCTGAACTCGAACTGGTCTGTTTTTGGGCTGTGAGGCAACGGTGGTTGTTACTGGGTTGACCCAAACATTGCCTGCACTCACAGCCCAGTCCTACTCTTTTTATTCACTATTTTCTCACAGCCCAATATTTTGTAATTTTCACTCGACAAAAATATAAACAAATTATCAATTGATAATTAATCATTATTTTGCGACAAGCATTTATTATGTCCGAACGTAGGCGTGTTTGAGGAAGGAAACGTATTTCATTGAGCTAATGCTTGTTAAATAGAGATTTAAAAAAAAAAAAAAAAAACCTAGTGTAGGCTATTTCTTAAACTGGATATCATTATATGAAGGTAAAAATCACAAAACACCAGACAGCAACTACACTTCAGTGTTCTTCCTTGAAAAGTATGAATTTTATTTAGTCAACAGGCTATTGGTAGATAGGAAAAGCCTACGGAGCCCTCTTGGGTTTGTCATCTTTGGTCAAAAAAAAAAAAAAAGAAACTTATCTTGTGGCCTTCAAGACTAACTCGTGGCTTCAAACGATACTAACGCGTGGGCCCAATAGATAAGTAAAACTCGGTGGCCCTCAAGATATAACTTGCTGCGCCTAACACCCGATATAACTCGTGGACACGCACAGATACTACAACTCGTGCCCGGTCCTCAAGATAAGCTAACTCGTGTCGGCCTCAAGATATAACTCGTGGGCCTCACGATAAGTAACTGTGGGCCTAAGAGATAACCCTGCGCGCCCGACCTCCACGATACTAGACCCCTTCTCGCCATGCGCCTCACCAACGCACTACCCACGCTAAACCCATTGTCCCCCCCCCGCCGCTCCAGACCTACTCCACACTCACGTGCCGATCCAAACGCTAGTCGCCACACGTGTTCCCTTGAAACACATGGCCACCCCCGATCCCTGTTATTTAAAATGGCCCCTGTACTGTCGTGCTGCATAGTAATCTTCACATCTGGCAATATTGGTCGTTTAATATCAGTGTATAAAGTTGCCTGCAGTTTCTGCTCTATTTAAGTTATAGTTAATGGTTTTATCACTAAATCAATTCAATTCTGTTAATACAGTAATGTAAATCTTGTTGGCTGTATATCCATAGTCCTTTATAATTCTTCTTCATATTTTATAGAGATGTGTCGGAGTTAACCAAAAACATTTCCCCCATAATTGCAATGATACATAATACAACACCGGTTAGTCTTTGCCGGTAAACGTAAAATCTCCTAAGATGACATAGACGCCTGACAACTTTGTTGTTAGTGATGAACGTTAACACGCAATTCATACTTGCCCCCCAGTTCATGCGACACCCATGGATACCTGGCGCCGGCAAACAACCTGCTGACCACAATTGCATCTTCTACAAGCATGCATCCAGATTCGTATACCATGCAGATCTGCATGGCAGGCTTCCATTGTTTACACTTCTCAATAACAACAAACCCTTTTTTATATTTTAAAATCTCGGCACGGCGGTTCCGGTCTGGCAACGATCCTAGTAATTCATACTTTGCACATGACGCCACATTAGGTACTGGCTGGGAATATTTTTATACTGGGTAAGGAATCGCACAATACATTCTACGCTTTAGCATCGGAGGTTCCCCCCCCCCCCCCGCGGTACCGTGCCTCAAGCCCTAGAACGCCCTCTCTTGATGACGCTTTTATAGTAGGCTACATAGGTCACCCCTGCACTTTTTCCAAAAATGTGAAACACTTCAATAATTTAATGAACTTCAGGGTCGGCACACTACAATGGGCTACTAACTTTAAACTCAGAATCAGAACTACTTTCTTGACCTATTATGATATTGATTCACTCGATTCCGGGGCATATTATTTTGTGTTACAGTTGATGTTCTCGCACATTCAACCGTTTTCATGTTATATAGTGATATCTGACGACATTTATATAAGATTTTTTATAATAAGGACTAGTGGCCTATGTCAGCTACGTATATGATCGTACATTGACAAATTAAATTAATTAGTTGACAATTATATATGCTAGTTTAGGGGGCGTTTTGAGTATGTTTTATTCCAAATGCGATTCCCTTCTCGTACTTACAATGCATTCAAGCTATCAATTTTTTTACTCTCTCATGTGCTGTTCCCGGAAGGCAATCGAACCCCTAACCTTGCGCTTGGTAACGCAATGCTACCGTATTAACAGAATTGAATTGGATTGTGATGAACAGTACTAGTAAATAAATAGAAGCA
>NC_056600.1:19579193-19579324 GCF_018340385.1 Cyprinus carpio | reverse complement strand
CGCCTCTCCGAATATCCGCCATAAAAGGCTCACCGTCTGTGGGTGTAATCTCCATTCCCCCTGTTCCAGAGTCTGTCTGGATAGCAGATCCGCTCCGACGTTCAAATGTCCGGGGACATGAACTGCTCAGA